>NC_133406.1:240185000-240198992 GCF_049350105.2 Macaca mulatta | reverse complement strand
CCCTAACCCTAACCCTAACCCTAACCCTAACCCTAACCCTAACCCTAACCCTAACCCTAACCCTAACCCTAACCCTAACCCTAACCCTAACCCTAACCCTAACCCTAACCCTAACCCTAACCCTAACCCTAACCCTAACCCTAACCCTAACCCTAACCCTAACCCTAACCCTAACCCTAACCCTAACCCTAACCCTAACCCTAACCCTAACCCTAACCCTAACCCTAACCCTAACCCTAACCCTAACCCTAACCCTAACCCTAACCCTAACCCTAACCCTAACCCTAACCCTAACCCTAACCCTAACCCTAACCCTAACCCTAACCCTAACCCTAACCCTAACCCTAACCCTAACCCTAACCCTAACCCTAACCCTAACCCTAACCCTAACCCTAACCCTAACCCTAACCCTAACCCTAACCCTAACCCTAACCCTAACCCTAACCCTAACCCTAACCCTAACCCTAACCCTAACCCTAACCCTAACCCTAACCCTAACCCTAACCCTAACCCTAACCCTAACCCTAACCCTAACCCTAACCCTAACCCTAACCCTAACCCTAACCCTAACCCTAACCCTAACCCTAACCCTAACCCTAACCCTAACCCTAACCCTAACCCTAACCCTAACCCTAACCCTAACCCTAACCCTAACCCTAACCCTAACCCTAACCCTAACCCTAACCCTAACCCTAACCCTAACCCTAACCCTAACCCTAACCCTAACCCTAACCCTAACCCTAACCCTAACCCTAACCCTAACCCTAACCCTAACCCTAACCCTAACCCTAACCCTAACCCTAACCCTAACCCTAACCCTAACCCTAACCCTAACCCTAACCCTAACCCTAACCCTAACCCTAACCCTAACCCTAACCCTAACCCTAACCCTAACCCTAACCCTAACCCTAACCCTAACCCTAACCCTAACCCTAACCCTAACCCTAACCCTAACCCTAACCCTAACCCTAACCCTAACCCTAACCCTAACCCTAACCCTAACCCTAACCCTAACCCTAACCCTAACCCTAACCCTAACCCTAACCCTAACCCTAACCCTAACCCTAACCCTAACCCTAACCCTAACCCTAACCCTAACCCTAACCCTAACCCTAACCCTAACCCTAACCCTAACCCTAACCCTAACCCTAACCCTAACCCTAACCCTAACCCTAACCCTAACCCTAACCCTAACCCTAACCCTAACCCTAACCCTAACCCTAACCCTAACCCTAACCCTAACCCTAACCCTAACCCTAACCCTAACCCTAACCCTAACCCTAACCCTAACCCTAACCCTAACCCTAACCCTAACCCTAACCCTAACCCTAACCCTAACCCTAACCCTAACCCTAACCCTAACCCTAACCCTAACCCTAACCCTAACCCTAACCCTAACCCTAACCCTAACCCTAACCCTAACCCTAACCCTAACCCTAACCCTAACCCTAACCCTAACCCTAACCCTAACCCTAACCCTAACCCTAACCCTAACCCTAACCCTAACCCTAACCCTAACCCTAACCCTAACCCTAACCCTAACCCTAACCCTAACCCTAACCCTAACCCTAACCCTAACCCTAACCCTAACCCTAACCCTAACCCTAACCCTAACCCTAACCCTAACCCTAACCCTAACCCTAACCCTAACCCTAACCCTAACCCTAACCCTAACCCTAACCCTAACCCTAACCCTAACCCTAACCCTAACCCTAACCCTAACCCTAACCCTAACCCTAACCCTAACCCTAACCCTAACCCTAACCCTAACCCTAACCCTAACCCTAACCCTAACCCTAACCCTAACCCTAACCCTAACCCTAACCCTAACCCTAACCCTAACCCTAACCCTAACCCTAACCCTAACCCTAACCCTAACCCTAACCCTAACCCTAACCCTAACCCTAACCCTAACCCTAACCCTAACCCTAACCCTAACCCTAACCCTAACCCTAACCCTAACCCTAACCCTAACCCTAACCCTAACCCTAACCCTAACCCTAACCCTAACCCTAACCCTAACCCTAACCCTAACCCTAACCCTAACCCTAACCCTAACCCTAACCCTAACCCTAACCCTAACCCTAACCCTAACCCTAACCCTAACCCTAACCCTAACCCTAACCCTAACCCTAACCCTAACCCTAACCCTAACCCTAACCCTAACCCTAACCCTAACCCTAACCCTAACCCTAACCCTAACCCTAACCCTAACCCTAACCCTAACCCTAACCCTAACCCTAACCCTAACCCTAACCCTAACCCTAACCCTAACCCTAACCCTAACCCTAACCCTAACCCTAACCCTAACCCTAACCCTAACCCTAACCCTAACCCTAACCCTAACCCTAACCCTAACCCTAACCCTAACCCTAACCCTAACCCTAACCCTAACCCTAACCCTAACCCTAACCCTAACCCTAACCCTAACCCTAACCCTAACCCTAACCCTAACCCTAACCCTAACCCTAACCCTAACCCTAACCCTAACCCTAACCCTAACCCTAACCCTAACCCTAACCCTAACCCTAACCCTAACCCTAACCCTAACCCTAACCCTAACCCTAACCCTAACCCTAACCCTAACCCTAACCCTAACCCTAACCCTAACCCTAACCCTAACCCTAACCCTAACCCTAACCCTAACCCTAACCCTAACCCTAACCCTAACCCTAACCCTAACCCTAACCCTAACCCTAACCCTAACCCTAACCCTAACCCTAACCCTAACCCTAACCCTAACCCTAACCCTAACCCTAACCCTAACCCTAACCCTAACCCTAACCCTAACCCTAACCCTAACCCTAACCCTAACCCTAACCCTAACCCTAACCCTAACCCTAACCCTAACCCTAACCCTAACCCTAACCCTAACCCTAACCCTAACCCTAACCCTAACCCTAACCCTAACCCTAACCCTAACCCTAACCCTAACCCTAACCCTAACCCTAACCCTAACCCTAACCCTAACCCTAACCCTAACCCTAACCCTAACCCTAACCCTAACCCTAACCCTAACCCTAACCCTAACCCTAACCCTAACCCTAACCCTAACCCTAACCCTAACCCTAACCCTAACCCTAACCCTAACCCTAACCCTAACCCTAACCCTAACCCTAACCCTAACCCTAACCCTAACCCTAACCCTAACCCTAACCCTAACCCTAACCCTAACCCTAACCCTAACCCTAACCCTAACCCTAACCCTAACCCTAACCCTAACCCTAACCCTAACCCTAACCCTAACCCTAACCCTAACCCTAACCCTAACCCTAACCCTAACCCTAACCCTAACCCTAACCCTAACCCTAACCCTAACCCTAACCCTAACCCTAACCCTAACCCTAACCCTAACCCTAACCCTAACCCTAACCCTAACCCTAACCCTAACCCTAACCCTAACCCTAACCCTAACCCTAACCCTAACCCTAACCCTAACCCTAACCCTAACCCTAACCCTAACCCTAACCCTAACCCTAACCCTAACCCTAACCCTAACCCTAACCCTAACCCTAACCCTAACCCTAACCCTAACCCTAACCCTAACCCTAACCCTAACCCTAACCCTAACCCTAACCCTAACCCTAACCCTAACCCTAACCCTAACCCTAACCCTAACCCTAACCCTAACCCTAACCCTAACCCTAACCCTAACCCTAACCCTAACCCTAACCCTAACCCTAACCCTAACCCTAACCCTAACCCTAACCCTAACCCTAACCCTAACCCTAACCCTAACCCTAACCCTAACCCTAACCCTAACCCTAACCCTAACCCTAACCCTAACCCTAACCCTAACCCTAACCCTAACCCTAACCCTAACCCTAACCCTAACCCTAACCCTAACCCTAACCCTAACCCTAACCCTAACCCTAACCCTAACCCTAACCCTAACCCTAACCCTAACCCTAACCCTAACCCTAACCCTAACCCTAACCCTAACCCTAACCCTAACCCTAACCCTAACCCTAACCCTAACCCTAACCCTAACCCTAACCCTAACCCTAACCCTAACCCTAACCCTAACCCTAACCCTAACCCTAACCCTAACCCTAACCCTAACCCTAACCCTAACCCTAACCCTAACCCTAACCCTAACCCTAACCCTAACCCTAACCCTAACCCTAACCCTAACCCTAACCCTAACCCTAACCCTAACCCTAACCCTAACCCTAACCCTAACCCTAACCCTAACCCTAACCCTAACCCTAACCCTAACCCTAACCCTAACCCTAACCCTAACCCTAACCCTAACCCTAACCCTAACCCTAACCCTAACCCTAACCCTAACCCTAACCCTAACCCTAACCCTAACCCTAACCCTAACCCTAACCCTAACCCTAACCCTAACCCTAACCCTAACCCTAACCCTAACCCTAACCCTAACCCTAACCCTAACCCTAACCCTAACCCTAACCCTAACCCTAACCCTAACCCTAACCCTAACCCTAACCCTAACCCTAACCCTAACCCTAACCCTAACCCTAACCCTAACCCTAACCCTAACCCTAACCCTAACCCTAACCCTAACCCTAACCCTAACCCTAACCCTAACCCTAACCCTAACCCTAACCCTAACCCTAACCCTAACCCTAACCCTAACCCTAACCCTAACCCTAACCCTAACCCTAACCCTAACCCTAACCCTAACCCTAACCCTAACCCTAACCCTAACCCTAACCCTAACCCTAACCCTAACCCTAACCCTAACCCTAACCCTAACCCTAACCCTAACCCTAACCCTAACCCTAACCCTAACCCTAACCCTAACCCTAACCCTAACCCTAACCCTAACCCTAACCCTAACCCTAACCCTAACCCTAACCCTAACCCTAACCCTAACCCTAACCCTAACCCTAACCCTAACCCTAACCCTAACCCTAACCCTAACCCTAACCCTAACCCTAACCCTAACCCTAACCCTAACCCTAACCCTAACCCTAACCCTAACCCTAACCCTAACCCTAACCCTAACCCTAACCCTAACCCTAACCCTAACCCTAACCCTAACCCTAACCCTAACCCTAACCCTAACCCTAACCCTAACCCTAACCCTAACCCTAACCCTAACCCTAACCCTAACCCTAACCCTAACCCTAACCCTAACCCTAACCCTAACCCTAACCCTAACCCTAACCCTAACCCTAACCCTAACCCTAACCCTAACCCTAACCCTAACCCTAACCCTAACCCTAACCCTAACCCTAACCCTAACCCTAACCCTAACCCTAACCCTAACCCTAACCCTAACCCTAACCCTAACCCTAACCCTAACCCTAACCCTAACCCTAACCCTAACCCTAACCCTAACCCTAACCCTAACCCTAACCCTAACCCTAACCCTAACCCTAACCCTAACCCTAACCCTAACCCTAACCCTAACCCTAACCCTAACCCTAACCCTAACCCTAACCCTAACCCTAACCCTAACCCTAACCCTAACCCTAACCCTAACCCTAACCCTAACCCTAACCCTAACCCTAACCCTAACCCTAACCCTAACCCTAACCCTAACCCTAACCCTAACCCTAACCCTAACCCTAACCCTAACCCTAACCCTAACCCTAACCCTAACCCTAACCCTAACCCTAACCCTAACCCTAACCCTAACCCTAACCCTAACCCTAACCCTAACCCTAACCCTAACCCTAACCCTAACCCTAACCCTAACCCTAACCCTAACCCTAACCCTAACCCTAACCCTAACCCTAACCCTAACCCTAACCCTAACCCTAACCCTAACCCTAACCCTAACCCTAACCCTAACCCTAACCCTAACCCTAACCCTAACCCTAACCCTAACCCTAACCCTAACCCTAACCCTAACCCTAACCCTAACCCTAACCCTAACCCTAACCCTAACCCTAACCCTAACCCTAACCCTAACCCTAACCCTAACCCTAACCCTAACCCTAACCCTAACCCTAACCCTAACCCTAACCCTAACCCTAACCCTAACCCTAACCCTAACCCTAACCCTAACCCTAACCCTAACCCTAACCCTAACCCTAACCCTAACCCTAACCCTAACCCTAACCCTAACCCTAACCCTAACCCTAACCCTAACCCTAACCCTAACCCTAACCCTAACCCTAACCCTAACCCTAACCCTAACCCTAACCCTAACCCTAACCCTAACCCTAACCCTAACCCTAACCCTAACCCTAACCCTAACCCTAACCCTAACCCTAACCCTAACCCTAACCCTAACCCTAACCCTAACCCTAACCCTAACCCTAACCCTAACCCTAACCCTAACCCTAACCCTAACCCTAACCCTAACCCTAACCCTAACCCTAACCCTAACCCTAACCCTAACCCTAACCCTAACCCTAACCCTAACCCTAACCCTAACCCTAACCCTAACCCTAACCCTAACCCTAACCCTAACCCTAACCCTAACCCTAACCCTAACCCTAACCCTAACCCTAACCCTAACCCTAACCCTAACCCTAACCCTAACCCTAACCCTAACCCTAACCCTAACCCTAACCCTAACCCTAACCCTAACCCTAACCCTAACCCTAACCCTAACCCTAACCCTAACCCTAACCCTAACCCTAACCCTAACCCTAACCCTAACCCTAACCCTAACCCTAACCCTAACCCTAACCCTAACCCTAACCCTAACCCTAACCCTAACCCTAACCCTAACCCTAACCCTAACCCTAACCCTAACCCTAACCCTAACCCTAACCCTAACCCTAACCCTAACCCTAACCCTAACCCTAACCCTAACCCTAACCCTAACCCTAACCCTAACCCTAACCCTAACCCTAACCCTAACCCTAACCCTAACCCTAACCCTAACCCTAACCCTAACCCTAACCCTAACCCTAACCCTAACCCTAACCCTAACCCTAACCCTAACCCTAACCCTAACCCTAACCCTAACCCTAACCCTAACCCTAACCCTAACCCTAACCCTAACCCTAACCCTAACCCTAACCCTAACCCTAACCCTAACCCTAACCCTAACCCTAACCCTAACCCTAACCCTAACCCTAACCCTAACCCTAACCCTAACCCTAACCCTAACCCTAACCCTAACCCTAACCCTAACCCTAACCCTAACCCTAACCCTAACCCTAACCCTAACCCTAACCCTAACCCTAACCCTAACCCTAACCCTAACCCTAACCCTAACCCTAACCCTAACCCTAACCCTAACCCTAACCCTAACCCTAACCCTAACCCTAACCCTAACCCTAACCCTAACCCTAACCCTAACCCTAACCCTAACCCTAACCCTAACCCTAACCCTAACCCTAACCCTAACCCTAACCCTAACCCTAACCCTAACCCTAACCCTAACCCTAACCCTAACCCTAACCCTAACCCTAACCCTAACCCTAACCCTAACCCTAACCCTAACCCTAACCCTAACCCTAACCCTAACCCTAACCCTAACCCTAACCCTAACCCTAACCCTAACCCTAACCCTAACCCTAACCCTAACCCTAACCCTAACCCTAACCCTAACCCTAACCCTAACCCTAACCCTAACCCTAACCCTAACCCTAACCCTAACCCTAACCCTAACCCTAACCCTAACCCTAACCCTAACCCTAACCCTAACCCTAACCCTAACCCTAACCCTAACCCTAACCCTAACCCTAACCCTAACCCTAACCCTAACCCTAACCCTAACCCTAACCCTAACCCTAACCCTAACCCTAACCCTAACCCTAACCCTAACCCTAACCCTAACCCTAACCCTAACCCTAACCCTAACCCTAACCCTAACCCTAACCCTAACCCTAACCCTAACCCTAACCCTAACCCTAACCCTAACCCTAACCCTAACCCTAACCCTAACCCTAACCCTAACCCTAACCCTAACCCTAACCCTAACCCTAACCCTAACCCTAACCCTAACCCTAACCCTAACCCTAACCCTAACCCTAACCCTAACCCTAACCCTAACCCTAACCCTAACCCTAACCCTAACCCTAACCCTAACCCTAACCCTAACCCTAACCCTAACCCTAACCCTAACCCTAACCCTAACCCTAACCCTAACCCTAACCCTAACCCTAACCCTAACCCTAACCCTAACCCTAACCCTAACCCTAACCCTAACCCTAACCCTAACCCTAACCCTAACCCTAACCCTAACCCTAACCCTAACCCTAACCCTAACCCTAACCCTAACCCTAACCCTAACCCTAACCCTAACCCTAACCCTAACCCTAACCCTAACCCTAACCCTAACCCTAACCCTAACCCTAACCCTAACCCTAACCCTAACCCTAACCCTAACCCTAACCCTAACCCTAACCCTAACCCTAACCCTAACCCTAACCCTAACCCTAACCCTAACCCTAACCCTAACCCTAACCCTAACCCTAACCCTAACCCTAACCCTAACCCTAACCCTAACCCTAACCCTAACCCTAACCCTAACCCTAACCCTAACCCTAACCCTAACCCTAACCCTAACCCTAACCCTAACCCTAACCCTAACCCTAACCCTAACCCTAACCCTAACCCTAACCCTAACCCTAACCCTAACCCTAACCCTAACCCTAACCCTAACCCTAACCCTAACCCTAACCCTAACCCTAACCCTAACCCTAACCCTAACCCTAACCCTAACCCTAACCCTAACCCTAACCCTAACCCTAACCCTAACCCTAACCCTAACCCTAACCCTAACCCTAACCCTAACCCTAACCCTAACCCTAACCCTAACCCTAACCCTAACCCTAACCCTAACCCTAACCCTAACCCTAACCCTAACCCTAACCCTAACCCTAACCCTAACCCTAACCCTAACCCTAACCCTAACCCTAACCCTAACCCTAACCCTAACCCTAACCCTAACCCTAACCCTAACCCTAACCCTAACCCTAACCCTAACCCTAACCCTAACCCTAACCCTAACCCTAACCCTAACCCTAACCCTAACCCTAACCCTAACCCTAACCCTAACCCTAACCCTAACCCTAACCCTAACCCTAACCCTAACCCTAACCCTAACCCTAACCCTAACCCTAACCCTAACCCTAACCCTAACCCTAACCCTAACCCTAACCCTAACCCTAACCCTAACCCTAACCCTAACCCTAACCCTAACCCTAACCCTAACCCTAACCCTAACCCTAACCCTAACCCTAACCCTAACCCTAACCCTAACCCTAACCCTAACCCTAACCCTAACCCTAACCCTAACCCTAACCCTAACCCTAACCCTAACCCTAACCCTAACCCTAACCCTAACCCTAACCCTAACCCTAACCCTAACCCTAACCCTAACCCTAACCCTAACCCTAACCCTAACCCTAACCCTAACCCTAACCCTAACCCTAACCCTAACCCTAACCCTAACCCTAACCCTAACCCTAACCCTAACCCTAACCCTAACCCTAACCCTAACCCTAACCCTAACCCTAACCCTAACCCTAACCCTAACCCTAACCCTAACCCTAACCCTAACCCTAACCCTAACCCTAACCCTAACCCTAACCCTAACCCTAACCCTAACCCTAACCCTAACCCTAACCCTAACCCTAACCCTAACCCTAACCCTAACCCTAACCCTAACCCTAACCCTAACCCTAACCCTAACCCTAACCCTAACCCTAACCCTAACCCTAACCCTAACCCTAACCCTAACCCTAACCCTAACCCTAACCCTAACCCTAACCCTAACCCTAACCCTAACCCTAACCCTAACCCTAACCCTAACCCTAACCCTAACCCTAACCCTAACCCTAACCCTAACCCTAACCCTAACCCTAACCCTAACCCTAACCCTAACCCTAACCCTAACCCTAACCCTAACCCTAACCCTAACCCTAACCCTAACCCTAACCCTAACCCTAACCCTAACCCTAACCCTAACCCTAACCCTAACCCTAACCCTAACCCTAACCCTAACCCTAACCCTAACCCTAACCCTAACCCTAACCCTAACCCTAACCCTAACCCTAACCCTAACCCTAACCCTAACCCTAACCCTAACCCTAACCCTAACCCTAACCCTAACCCTAACCCTAACCCTAACCCTAACCCTAACCCTAACCCTAACCCTAACCCTAACCCTAACCCTAACCCTAACCCTAACCCTAACCCTAACCCTAACCCTAACCCTAACCCTAACCCTAACCCTAACCCTAACCCTAACCCTAACCCTAACCCTAACCCTAACCCTAACCCTAACCCTAACCCTAACCCTAACCCTAACCCTAACCCTAACCCTAACCCTAACCCTAACCCTAACCCTAACCCTAACCCTAACCCTAACCCTAACCCTAACCCTAACCCTAACCCTAACCCTAACCCTAACCCTAACCCTAACCCTAACCCTAACCCTAACCCTAACCCTAACCCTAACCCTAACCCTAACCCTAACCCTAACCCTAACCCTAACCCTAACCCTAACCCTAACCCTAACCCTAACCCTAACCCTAACCCTAACCCTAACCCTAACCCTAACCCTAACCCTAACCCTAACCCTAACCCTAACCCTAACCCTAACCCTAACCCTAACCCTAACCCTAACCCTAACCCTAACCCTAACCCTAACCCTAACCCTAACCCTAACCCTAACCCTAACCCTAACCCTAACCCTAACCCTAACCCTAACCCTAACCCTAACCCTAACCCTAACCCTAACCCTAACCCTAACCCTAACCCTAACCCTAACCCTAACCCTAACCCTAACCCTAACCCTAACCCTAACCCTAACCCTAACCCTAACCCTAACCCTAACCCTAACCCTAACCCTAACCCTAACCCTAACCCTAACCCTAACCCTAACCCTAACCCTAACCCTAACCCTAACCCTAACCCTAACCCTAACCCTAACCCTAACCCTAACCCTAACCCTAACCCTAACCCTAACCCTAACCCTAACCCTAACCCTAACCCTAACCCTAACCCTAACCCTAACCCTAACCCTAACCCTAACCCTAACCCTAACCCTAACCCTAACCCTAACCCTAACCCTAACCCTAACCCTAACCCTAACCCTAACCCTAACCCTAACCCTAACCCTAACCCTAACCCTAACCCTAACCCTAACCCTAACCCTAACCCTAACCCTAACCCTAACCCTAACCCTAACCCTAACCCTAACCCTAACCCTAACCCTAACCCTAACCCTAACCCTAACCCTAACCCTAACCCTAACCCTAACCCTAACCCTAACCCTAACCCTAACCCTAACCCTAACCCTAACCCTAACCCTAACCCTAACCCTAACCCTAACCCTAACCCTAACCCTAACCCTAACCCTAACCCTAACCCTAACCCTAACCCTAACCCTAACCCTAACCCTAACCCTAACCCTAACCCTAACCCTAACCCTAACCCTAACCCTAACCCTAACCCTAACCCTAACCCTAACCCTAACCCTAACCCTAACCCTAACCCTAACCCTAACCCTAACCCTAACCCTAACCCTAACCCTAACCCTAACCCTAACCCTAACCCTAACCCTAACCCTAACCCTAACCCTAACCCTAACCCTAACCCTAACCCTAACCCTAACCCTAACCCTAACCCTAACCCTAACCCTAACCCTAACCCTAACCCTAACCCTAACCCTAACCCTAACCCTAACCCTAACCCTAACCCTAACCCTAACCCTAACCCTAACCCTAACCCTAACCCTAACCCTAACCCTAACCCTAACCCTAACCCTAACCCTAACCCTAACCCTAACCCTAACCCTAACCCTAACCCTAACCCTAACCCTAACCCTAACCCTAACCCTAACCCTAACCCTAACCCTAACCCTAACCCTAACCCTAACCCTAACCCTAACCCTAACCCTAACCCTAACCCTAACCCTAACCCTAACCCTAACCCTAACCCTAACCCTAACCCTAACCCTAACCCTAACCCTAACCCTAACCCTAACCCTAACCCTAACCCTAACCCTAACCCTAACCCTAACCCTAACCCTAACCCTAACCCTAACCCTAACCCTAACCCTAACCCTAACCCTAACCCTAACCCTAACCCTAACCCTAACCCTAACCCTAACCCTAACCCTAACCCTAACCCTAACCCTAACCCTAACCCTAACCCTAACCCTAACCCTAACCCTAACCCTAACCCTAACCCTAACCCTAACCCTAACCCTAACCCTAACCCTAACCCTAACCCTAACCCTAACCCTAACCCTAACCCTAACCCTAACCCTAACCCTAACCCTAACCCTAACCCTAACCCTAACCCTAACCCTAACCCTAACCCTAACCCTAACCCTAACCCTAACCCTAACCCTAACCCTAACCCTAACCCTAACCCTAACCCTAACCCTAACCCTAACCCTAACCCTAACCCTAACCCTAACCCTAACCCTAACCCTAACCCTAACCCTAACCCTAACCCTAACCCTAACCCTAACCCTAACCCTAACCCTAACCCTAACCCTAACCCTAACCCTAACCCTAACCCTAACCCTAACCCTAACCCTAACCCTAACCCTAACCCTAACCCTAACCCTAACCCTAACCCTAACCCTAACCCTAACCCTAACCCTAACCCTAACCCTAACCCTAACCCTAACCCTAACCCTAACCCTAACCCTAACCCTAACCCTAACCCTAACCCTAACCCTAACCCTAACCCTAACCCTAACCCTAACCCTAACCCTAACCCTAACCCTAACCCTAACCCTAACCCTAACCCTAACCCTAACCCTAACCCTAACCCTAACCCTAACCCTAACCCTAACCCTAACCCTAACCCTAACCCTAACCCTAACCCTAACCCTAACCCTAACCCTAACCCTAACCCTAACCCTAACCCTAACCCTAACCCTAACCCTAACCCTAACCCTAACCCTAACCCTAACCCTAACCCTAACCCTAACCCTAACCCTAACCCTAACCCTAACCCTAACCCTAACCCTAACCCTAACCCTAACCCTAACCCTAACCCTAACCCTAACCCTAACCCTAACCCTAACCCTAACCCTAACCCTAACCCTAACCCTAACCCTAACCCTAACCCTAACCCTAACCCTAACCCTAACCCTAACCCTAACCCTAACCCTAACCCTAACCCTAACCCTAACCCTAACCCTAACCCTAACCCTAACCCTAACCCTAACCCTAACCCTAACCCTAACCCTAACCCTAACCCTAACCCTAACCCTAACCCTAACCCTAACCCTAACCCTAACCCTAACCCTAACCCTAACCCTAACCCTAACCCTAACCCTAACCCTAACCCTAACCCTAACCCTAACCCTAACCCTAACCCTAACCCTAACCCTAACCCTAACCCTAACCCTAACCCTAACCCTAACCCTAACCCTAACCCTAACCCTAACCCTAACCCTAACCCTAACCCTAACCCTAACCCTAACCCTAACCCTAACCCTAACCCTAACCCTAACCCTAACCCTAACCCTAACCCTAACCCTAACCCTAACCCTAACCCTAACCCTAACCCTAACCCTAACCCTAACCCTAACCCTAACCCTAACCCTAACCCTAACCCTAACCCTAACCCTAACCCTAACCCTAACCCTAACCCTAACCCTAACCCTAACCCTAACCCTAACCCTAACCCTAACCCTAACCCTAACCCTAACCCTAACCCTAACCCTAACCCTAACCCTAACCCTAACCCTAACCCTAACCCTAACCCTAACCCTAACCCTAACCCTAACCCTAACCCTAACCCTAACCCTAACCCTAACCCTAACCCTAACCCTAACCCTAACCCTAACCCTAACCCTAACCCTAACCCTAACCCTAACCCTAACCCTAACCCTAACCCTAACCCTAACCCTAACCCTAACCCTAACCCTAACCCTAACCCTAACCCTAACCCTAACCCTAACCCTAACCCTAACCCTAACCCTAACCCTAACCCTAACCCTAACCCTAACCCTAACCCTAACCCTAACCCTAACCCTAACCCTAACCCTAACCCTAACCCTAACCCTAACCCTAACCCTAACCCTAACCCTAACCCTAACCCTAACCCTAACCCTAACCCTAACCCTAACCCTAACCCTAACCCTAA